>NW_026970447.1:0-25000 GCF_028390025.1 Pseudophryne corroboree
CAGTCCTTTCGTTCCAATAAAGGAAAGCGAGCGAAAGGCTCCTCATTTCTGGCCCGGGGCAGAGGGAGGGGAAAAAGACTGCAGCAAGCAGCCAGTTCCCAGGATCAGAAGCCCTCTTCCGCTTCTGCTAAGCCCTCAGCATGACGCTGGGGCTTTACAAGCGGACTTAGGCTCGGTGGGGGCACGTCTCAAGAATTTCAGCGCGCAGTGGGCTCACTCGCAAGTAGACCCCTGGGTCCTTCAGGTGGTATCTCAGGGGTATAGATTGCAATTCAAGACATCTCCCCCTCGCCGTTTCCTAAAGTCTGCTTTACCGACGTCTCCCTCCGACAGGGAGGCGGTATTGGAAGCCATTCACAAGCTGTATTCCCAGCAGGTGATAATCGAGGTACCCCTCCTACAACAGGGAAAGGGGTATTATTCCACGCTGTTTGTGGTACCGAAGCCGGACGGCTCCGTGAGACCTATTTTAAATCTGAAATCCTTGAACACTTACATACAAAGGTTCAAGTTCAAGATGGAGTCACTCAGAGCAGTGATAGCAAACCTGGAAGAAGGGGACTATATGGTGTCTCTGGACATCAAGGATGCTTACCTCCATGTCCCAATTTGCCCTTCTCACCAAGGGTACCTCAGGTTTGTGGTACAGAACTGTCATTATCAGTTTCAGACGCTGCCGTTTGGATTGTCCACGGCACCCCGGGTCTTTACCAAGGTAATGGGCGAAATGATGATACTTCTTAGAAGAAAAGGCGTATTAATTATCCCTTACTTGGACGATCTCCTGATAAGGGCAAGGTCCAGGGAACAGTTAGTAGTCGGAGTAGCACTATCTCAAGTAGTATTACGGCAGCACGGGTGGATTCTAAATATCCCAAAATCGCAGCTGATTCCGACGACACGTCTGCTGTTCCTAGGGATGATTCTGGACACAGTCCAGAAAAAGGTGTTTCTCCCGGAGGAGAAAGCCAGGGAGTTATCCGAGCTAGTCAGGAACCTCCTAAAACCAGGCCAAGTGTCAGTGCATCAATGCACAAGGGTCCTGGGGAAAATGGTGGCTTGTTACGAAGCGATTCCATTCGGCAGATTCCACGCAAGAACCTTTCAGTGGGATCTGCTGGACAAATGGTCCGGATCGCATCTTCACATGCATCAGCGGATAACCCTGTCACCAAAGACAAGGGTGTCTCTCCTGTGGTGGTTACAGAGTGCTCATCTTCTAGAGGGCCGCAGATTCGGCATTCAGGACTGGGTCTTGGTGACCACGGATGCCAGCCTGAGAGGCTGGGGAGCAGTCACACAGGGAAAAAATTTCCAGGGCTTGTGGTCAAGTCTGGAAACGTCACTTCACATAAATATCCTGGAACTAAGGGCCATTTACAATGCCCTAAGTCAAGCAAGGCCTCTGCTTCAGGGTCAGCCGGTGTTGATCCAGTCGGACAACATCACGGCAGTCGCCCACGTAAACAGACAGGGCGGCACAAGAAGCAGGAGGGCGATGGCAGAAGCTGCAAAGATTCTTCGCTGGGCGGAAAATCATGTGATAGCACTGTCAGCGGTGTTCATTCCGGGAGTGGACAACTGGGAAGCAGACTTTCTCAGCAGACACGATCTCCACCCGGGAGAGTGGGGACTTCATCCAGAAGTCTTCCACATGATTGTAAACCGTTGGGAAAAACCAAAGGTGGACATGATGGCGTCCCGCCTCAACAAAAAACTAGAAAGGTATTGCGCCAGGTCAAGGGACCCTCAAGCAATAGCGGTGGACGCTCTGGTAACACCGTGGGTGTACCAGTCAGTGTATGTGTTCCCTCCTCTGCCTCTCATTTCCAAGGTACTGAGAATTATAAGACGGAGAGGAGTAAGGACTATACTCGTGGCTCCGGATTGGCCAAGAAGAACTTGGTACCCGGAACTTCAAGAGATGCTCACGGAGGACCCGTGGCCTCTACCTCTAAGAAGGGACCTGCTCCAGCAAGGACGCTGTCTGTTCCAAGACTTACCGCTGCTGCGTTTGACGGCATGGCGGTTGAACGCCGGATCCTTAAGGAAAAAGGCATTCCGGATGAAGTCATCCCTACCCTGATCAAAGCCAGGAAGGATGTAACCGCACATCATTATCACCGTATTTGGCGGAAATATGTTGCGTGGTGCGAGGCCAGGAAGGCCCCTACAGAGGAATTTCAACTAGGTCGTTTCCTGCATTTCCTGCAAACAGGACTGTCCATGGGCCTAAAATTAGGGTCCATTAAGGTTCAAAATTCGGCCTTGTCGATTTTCTTCCAGAAAGAATTGGCTTCAGTTCCTGAAGTTCAGACGTTTGTCAAGGGGGTACTGCATATACAGCCTCCTTTTGTGCCTCCAGTGGCACCCTGGGATCTCAATGTGGTTTTGAGATTCCTAAAATCACATTGGTTTGAACCGCTTACCACTGTGGACTTAAAATATCTCACATGGAAAGTGGTAATGCTGTTGGCCCTGGCTTCAGCCAGGCGCGTATCAGAATTGGCGGCTTTGTCCTATAAAAGCCCTTACCTGATATTTCATACGGATAGGGCGGAATTGAGGACTCGTCCTCAATTTCTCCCTAAGGTGGTTTCAGCGTTTCACCTGAACCAGCCTATTGTGGTACCTGCGGCTACTAGGGACTTGGAGGACTCCAAGTTGCTGGACGTAGTCAGTGTTAGGCGCCGGGGTCCGCTCGGCCGTGCGGCCCGGCGCCTAGCAACCAGGGACGCCGTGCGCGTTCAGCCGCCGGCTCCCTGGCAACGCTAAGACGCCGGGCGCACGGAGCCGCCTCTGACCTTAGCAACGGGGACGCCACGTGCAGCCGCGTTCCCCGTTGCTGGGTCTATTCTCATTACCCTGATTATGTGCTGGCCGTGCAGCATGCAAGCTGCACGGCATTTCTATTTGATTGTCCTGTCTGGATCTTGATTGGAGGGTGCCTGAATAAAGGCACCCTCAGGACTTCTTACAGACGCCGGTGATAGCTTCCTGTTTGCCTGTGTCTGCTGCAGAGAGTTCCCAGTCCCGGTCTATTCGGTTGTTCCTGTCCTCAGAGATCCTGTACTCGTAAGTTACCATCTGTTCCTGGAGTCTGACCGAGCACCTTTAAACATCTGGTGGTGTTCGTGAGTCACGGCGCAGCCGTGTGTTGCGGCTTGTCCGCTTCTGTTTATTATTTTGTTTAATTGTGTTCTGGAGCTTTGCGGAGGATTCCGCTTCCACAGATCCACTCTGGTGTCCAGCGGTGCCGGATAGGAGTGTCGGATCAGTGGATCTTTGGTTGTCCTTTTCCCTGGCGGCTAGTCCGCACATACCTTTTTGATTTAGTTAGTTAGCTTGTAACCCCTGGCCTGGTTGCTTAGTCAGAGGGCCCCTTGTTATCACCCTGTCTCGGACTTCCCCTTGTCTCCCATTAAGACCTGCGGGGGCATCGGGGTTGGGCAGACATAATCCGCCCTTCGAACGCGGCTGCCATGGGCTCAAGCAACCATAGTCTCGCAGGGGATTTCTGATAACACGGGCGAGACAACGGAGTTAGGGCGCCAGGGGTTACTAGGCTATCCAGCTCCCACAACCAGCTTATTTTCCTGTACTCAGATCCCTGCCATAAGATCACCTTCGGTCTGGAGTACAGGAATCATAACATTATCACCGGCCTCAAAAGAAAAGATATAACTTACAGTAAATTTTTTCACTTTTTAGTTGGGAGATATTTGTCGGCCTTATGAATCCCACCGGTGTTGGGCCAAACCCTGGCCAGCTTCTTGTTAGTCAGATTCAGGAACTTACTCAGATGGTTCAGGATCTGTCCCTCCGGGTGAGGTCACAGGAAGATCTGTTACGGACTTCCCCAAGGGTCATCCCTGAACCAAAAATGCATCTGCCTGACCGTTTTTCTGGGGATAGAAAACAGTTTTTTAATTTTAAAGAATCTTGCAAACTGTATTTTCGTTTAAGACCAGTTACCTCAGGTACAGAGGCTCAGCGGGTTGGGATTATTATTTCTCTACTTCAGGGGGATCCTCAGACCTGGGCTTTTGGTTTAAAGACAGACGATCCGGCCTTGTCGTCTGTAGACGCCTTTTTAAAATCTTTAGGGCTATTGTATGACGACCCTGATAGAGAGGCGTCCGCAGAGAGTCAGTTGCGTACTCTTAGACAGGGTAGGAATCCCGCAGAGAATTATTGTACGGAGTTTCGCCGTTGGTCGAACGACTGTGGCTGGAATGACCCAGCCCTGCGCAGTCAGTTTCGCCTCGGCTTATCTGAATCTATAAAAGACAGTCTCCTCCAGTATCCCGCTCCTGAGACCCTCGATAACCTCATGGAGCTATCTATTAAAATAGATCGTCGGCTCAGAGAGCGGAGGGCTGAAAAAGGGGCATCTGTCGGATCCTCTCCCTGGGTTCCTTCCATTCCTGTAGACATAGAGGAGCCTATGCAGATTGGTCTCTCCAAATTGTCTCCGGAAGAAAGAACCAGGAGGCAAAATTATGGTCTGTGTTTATACTGCGGAGGTAAGGGACATTTTGCCCGTAGTTGTCCAAACAAGTTGGGAAACTTCCTGACCAAGTGAGTTGTGAGGGGGTTCACTTTGGTCTGCAGCTCATCTCCTCAAATAATTCACTGTTGGTTCCTGCTAAAGTTTCCTATGGCAGCCTCTGTTCCTCGGTCTCTGCTTTTGTGGACAGTGGAGCTGCAGGAAACTTTATGGATTTAACATGGGCCAAGGCCTTAGGTATTCCTCAGCTAACCTTGGGTAGGTGTATCACCATGCATGGTTTAGATGGGAGTCCTTTATCCAATGGGGTTATTTCTCTATGTACACCTCCTGTTTTGCTCTCGGTGGGAGCCCTGCATTCTGAAAAAATTGAGTTTTTCCTTACCCATTGTCCAGCAGTTCCTGTGGTTCTGGGTCATCCTTGGCTGGCCTTTCATAATCCCATCATTGATTGGCAGTCTGGGGAGATCCTACAATGGGGTACCATCTGTGATAAAGAATGTATTACGCTTCCTATCCGAGTAGCTGCCGCCAGTTCCGCACATATTCCTGGGGTATACCAGGATTTCGTTGACGTGTTTTCCAAGGGCAATGCGGATATTTTGCCTCTCCATAGGCCTTATGATTGTGCCATTGAGTTAATTCCTGGTGCCACGTTGCCTAAAGGAAGGTTATATGCATTGTCTGGTCCTGAGACTGTGGCCATGAATGAGTATGTGAAAGAAAGCCTTGGGAAAGGGTTTATCAGGCCATCTAAATCCCCTTTAAGTGCAGGTTTCTTCTTCGTAGAGAAGGATGGTTCACTCAGACCCTGCATTGACTTTAGAGCTTTGAATAAAATCTCAGTAAAGAATACTTACCCTCTGCCGCTGATCTGTCCTCTTTGATCAGCTACGTTCGGCTGTTATTTTTTCTAAGATTGATCTCTGAGGAGCATATAACCTCATCAGAATCAGGTCAGGGGATGAGAGGAAAACGGCATTTAGTACTCAGTCGGGCCACTATGAGTATCTGGTCATGCCATTCGGCCTATCTAACGCTCCGGCAGTTTTCCAGGATCTCATTAATGATGTGCTCCGTGAGTTTCTGGGAAGATTCGTCGTGGTCTATTTTAGACGATATTTTGATATATTCTGACTCCGTGGAACAACATGTTACCCAGGTGCTAAAGAGATTACGTGAAAATCACTTATACGCTAAGCTGGAGAAGTGTGAATTTCATGTCACGGAAGTATCCTTTTTAGGGTACATTATTTCCCCTCGGATTCCGAATGGAACCAAAAAAGCTCCAAGCCATCCTTAGTTGGGCGCAACCCACCAATTTAAAAGCAATTCAGCGCTTTTTAGGGTTTGCAAACTACTATAGAAGATTTATTCACTCTTTCTCTGACCTAGTTGCTCCTATTGTGGCACTTACTAAGAAGGGAGCAGATCCTACCAATTGGTCATGTGAAGCGGAATTATCTTTTCAGGCCTTAAAACAAGCCTTTGTCTCAGCCCCTGTCCTTAGACATCCCAACCCAGAATTACCTTTCATTGTTGAGGTGGATGCCTCGGAGGTTGGAGTAGGGGCTATCCTTTCTCAGAAGGATCCAGATTCCCTTGAGTTACATCCTTGTGCCTTTATGTCCAGGAAATTCTCATCTGCAGAATCCAACTACGATGTTGGTAACCGGGAATTGCTGGCTATTAAATGGGCTTTCGAGGAGTGGAGACATTGGCTTGAAGGAGCTACCCACACCATTTCAGTTTTGACTGATCACAAAAATCTTCAATACATTGAATCGGCTAAACGACTGAATGCCCGACAGGCTCGTTGGGCTTTATTTTTTACTCGTTTCAAATTCATTATCACCTTCAGACCAGGTTCCAAGAATACCAAGGCAGATGCCCTGTCACGCAGTTTCCTTCCGGTTCAAGACAACAGTCCTGTTACTCCCATACTTCCGCCTTCAGTCATTCAGGCAGGTCTCACACAGGATGTATTTTCCCAATTAAAGCTGCTTCAACATCAAGCTCCGGGAAATACTCCTGCTGGTCGTCTTTTTGTTCCTGAGTTTTTGAGAGCAACTGTTTTGGCGGAATTTCATGACAGCAAAGTTGCAGGGCATCCGGGAATCGCTAAGACTTTGGAATTAGTATCCCGCTCAGTATGGTGGCCTGGTCTTTCTAAAGACATTAAAGAGTTTGTTTTTTCGTGTCAGGTCTGTGCACAGCATAAAGTTCCCCGTTCTTTGCCTATTGGTCAACTTATGCCCTTGAAAGTTCCTCTTAGGCCATGGTCGCATATCTCCATGGATTTTGTGGTGGATCTCCCTCTGTCAGCCGGATGCCGAGTCATATGGGTGGCGGTGGACCGTTTTAGCAAAATGGCCCATTTTATTGCTCTTCCCCGATTGCCATCTGCCCAGGGATTGGCAGTCTTGTTCCTCCGTCATGTTTTCAGACTCCATGGGTTACCCACTGATATTGTTTCTGACAGGGGTCCACAATTCATTGCGCAATTTTGGAAGTCTTTTTGTGCTTCGTTAAAGATGAAATTATCATTAACCTCCGGCTATCATCCACAATCCAATGGACAGACTGAGCGAGTTAACCAATCTCTAAAACAATATTTGCGTTTGTACTCGGCCAAACTCCAAAATGACTGGTCTGAGTTTCTTCCATTGGCGGAGTTTGCTTATAATAATGCCTGTCATTCCTCCACCAATGTGTCTCCATTTTTTGCAGTTTTTGGTTTCCACCCCAGAGCTAATTCATTTTTTCAACATTCCTCTGTCTCCTCTCTGACCCTGACCTCTCATCTTAAACTTATTTGGAAAAAAGTGCACCTGGCTCTCAGAAAAGCAGCTTTCCGGGAAAAGAAATTTTCTGACAGGCTCCGGCGGCCGTGCACTTTTAAAGTAGGAGACAGGGTGTGGTTGTCGACTCGCAACATTAAACTTCGACAAACCTCAGCCAGATTGGGTCCTAGATTTATTGGACCATTTCTCATTATCAAAAAAGTCAATCCAGTTGCTTTCCGGTTACGTTTACCAAAAACTTTACGGATCGGAAATACCTTCCATTGCTCATTGCTTAAACCATATGTTTCGTCCAGCAGATTTCCTCGTAAAAAATCTCAGGGGAGATCACCAGTTAATGTACAGGGTCAGCAAGAGTTCTTGGTTGAGAAGGTTCTCGATTCCAAGTTGTCCCGGGGTCGGCTTTATTTTTTGGTGCATTGGAGAGGTTATGGGCCAGAGGAAAGGTCGTGGGTCCTGGATGAAGACCTTCATGCCCCAAAGCTCAAAAGGGCATTTTTTCGTGAATTTCCTCGGAAACCTGGCTTTAGGGGTTCCTTGACCCCTCCTCAAGGGGGGTTACTGTTAGGCGCCGGGGTCCGCTCGGCCGTGCGGCCCGGCGCCTAGCAACCAGGGACGCCGTGCGCGTTCAGCCGCCGGCTCCCTGGCAACGCTAAGACGCCGGGCGCACGGAGCCGCCTCTGACCTTAGCAACGGGGACGCCACGTGCAGCCGCGTTCCCCGTTGCTGGGTCTATTCTCATTACCCTGATTATGTGCTGGCCGTGCAGCATGCAAGCTGCACGGCATTTCTATTTGATTGTCCTGTCTGGATCTTGATTTGGAGGGTGCCTGAATAAAGGCACCCTCAGGACTTCTTACAGACGCCGGTGATAGCTTCCTGTTTGCCTGTGTCTGCTGCAGAGAGTTCCCAGTCCCGGTCTATTCGGTTGTTCCTGTCCTCAGAGATCCTGTACTCGGAAGTTACCATCTGTTCCTGGAGTCTGACCGAGCACCTTTAAACATCTGGTGGTGTTCGTGAGTCACGGCGCAGCCGTGTGTTGCGGCTTGTCCGCTTCTGTTTATTATTTTGTTTAATTGTGTTCTGGAGCTTTGCGGAGGATTCCGCTTCCACAGATCCACTCTGGTGTCCAGCGGTGCCGGATAGGAGTGTCGGATCAGTGGATCTTTGGTTGTCCTTTTCCCTGGCTGCTAGTCCGCACATACCTTTTGATTTAGTTAGTTAGCTTGTAACCCCTGGCCTGGTTGCTTAGTCAGAGGGCCCCTTGTTATCACCCTGTCTCGGACTTCCCCTTGTCTCCCATTAAGACCTGCGGGGGCATCGGGGTTGGGCAGACATAATCCGCCCTTCGAACGCGGCTGCCATTGGCTCAAGCAACCATAGTCTCGCAGGGGATTTCTGATAACACGGGCGAGACAACGGAGTTAGGGCGCCAGGGGTTACTAGGCTATCCAGCTCCCACAACCAGCTTATTTTCCTGTACTCAGATCCCTGCCATAAGATCTCCTTCGGTCTGGAGTACAGGAATCATAACAGTCAGGGCCCTGAAAATATGTTTCCAGGACGGCTGGAGTCAGAAAATCTGACTCGCTGTTTATCCTGTATGCACCCAACAAGCTGGGTGCTACTGCTTCTAAGCAGACTATTGCTCGTTGGATTTGTAGTACAATTCAGCTTGCACATTCTGTGGCAGGCCTGCCACAGGCAAAATCTGTAAATGCCCACTCCACGAGGAAGGTGGGCTCATCTTGGGCGGCTGCCCGAGGGGTCTCGGCTTTACAACTTTGCCGAGCAGCTACTTGGTCAGGGGCAAACACGTTTGCTAAATTCTACAAATTTGATACCCTGGCTAAGGAGGACCTGGAGTTCTCTCATTCGGTGCTGCAGAGTCATCCGCACTCTCCCGCCCGTTTGGGAGCTTTGGTATAATCCCCATGGTCCTTACGGAGTTCCCAGCATCCACTAGGACGTCAGAGAAAATAAGAATTTACTCACCGGTAATTCTATTTCTCGTAGTCCGTAGTGGATGCTGGGCGCCCATCCCAAGTGCGGATTGTCTGCAATACTTGTACATAGTTATTGTTAACTAAATCGGGTTATTGTTGTAGTGAGCCATCCTTTGAGAGGCTCCTCTGTTATCATACTGTTAACTGGGTTCAGATCACGAGTTGTACGGTGTGATTGGTGTGGCTGGTATGAGTCTTACCCGGGATTCATAAATCCTTCCTTATTGTGTACGCTCGTCCGGGCACAGTATCCTAACTGAGGCTTGGAGGAGGGTCATAGGGGGAGGAGCCAGTGCACACCAGCTAGTCCTAAAGCTTTACTTTTGTGCCCAGTCTCCTGCGGAGCCGCTATTCCCCATGGTCCTTACGGAGTTCCCAGCATCCACTACGGACTACGAGAAATAGAATTACCGGTGAGTAAATTCTTATTATAACTAAAGAATACTGCGGCCTAGGCCAACGGATGCGGCAAAGCCGCTACTCACGGAACCGTTACAAATACTGGCAAACGTACAGGAACCCCCAATGTAGCCGACACAGACTCTCAGAAATGGAGGACAGGCAGAATCCCAAACAGACCGGTGGACGCCAAGAAGCCAGATATTCGACCAGGCACAAACAAAACCACAGGACTTTTGGACAGGAATGCTTCATGGCAGGACACGGAATCAGACACAGGAACTGACACTGGAAGCAGCTAGACTGACACTGCTAGACAGGAGCTCAGGAACTGGCAGGGACTAGCTCAGAACTCAAGAACTCTGGAACCCTTGAAATATCACCAGTGTCTGTGAATTGCACTGAGCCAGAATATAACAGAGTTAATTAATTGTCGTGTAGCTGCCCTGCTGCACAACTGAGAGGTGCAATCAACAGACAGGTGAGGCTGAACACATGGGAACAAGCTGCAATTACACAGACTCACCACTGGCAGCAAACAAGAATCTTCTTAAACCAGAGCAATGGGAAATCCTGGCCTGCAAGACAACTATAAACATAAAATAGGGAAAACAGGAATGAACCACTACCTGTGGTTCATAACAGTACCCTCTCCTTAAGGGTGAGCTCCGAACACCCCATGACACCCACGGGGAACATAAACAGAAGTATAACATAAAATACATAACCAAAATGCAAAACAGGAATGAGCCACAGCCGTCGCTCATAACATTACCCCCACCTTGAGGAGGAGCCAAAGGACCCCAAAATTCAGACTTTCTAAAACAAGGTATACATTAATAAACCTGACACTGGAACAAACAGACAAAGACAAGAAACAGAAACAAGGGGGTCAATTTACTAAGGTGGGAGATTTTACCAACTGGTGATGTTACCTATAGCAACCAATCAGATTATATCTACTATCTGCTAGAAGCAGCTTGATAAATGGTAAATAGAATTTGATTGGTTGCCATGGGCAACATCACCAGTTCTAAAAATCTCCCAACTTTAGTAAATTTACCCCAAGCTGTGGCAACAGCTTGTAACAGTGCCCCCCTCTTGACGGTGGCCACTGGACACAAGACGAGGAAAAAAATGTTTTTTTTTCGTTTTTTTTATATACACCACAAGGCAAGAGTCAGCAATAAGAGGATTTTGGTACTTACCAATAAATCCATTTCTCTGAATCCTCTAGGGGACACTGGAGTCCTATACTATAGGGGTGTGAAGCTTGCAACCGGAGGTGTGGCACAATCTAAAATTAGCATTGCCTGCACAGCCGGTTCCTCCCCCTTCACATCCCTCCTTCCTCAGTTTGGAAAATTTGACCGAGAGAATAGGACATGATACTAGAGCCCATAGCGAGGAACCGAACCGTACAACAAAGCAAACAGCATTCAATAACTCTTTTGACAGAAAAACTAACGCTGTTTGCACAAACTGTTTTAACAAGAACTTTTGAACACAGCAGGTCGACAGCACCGAGGCGGGCGTCCAGTGTCCCCTAGAGGATTCAGAGAAATGGATTTATCGGTAAGTACCAAAATCCTCTTTTCTCTTTCATCCACTAGGGGACGCTGGAGTCCTATACAATAGGGGACGTCCCAAAGTTATCTTCCAGGGAGGGAGTGCTGTCGGTGGTCTGCAAAACCAAACGTCCGAACGTAGAGTCTCCGGACGCAAAGGCATCAAACTTGCTAAATTTTGCGAACGTGTGGGCTGAGGACCACAATGCCGCTCTGCAAGTTGAGTAGTGTAAACACCTCTGGCAGCCGCCCCTGAGGCACCCACTGAGCGGGTAGTATGAGCACCCATCTGAACCGGAACCTGTTTCCCACAGGCAATATAAGCTTGCCGAAATGGCAAGTCTAATCTATTTAGACAAAGACTATTTAGATGCTGGTCAACCCTTCGTTGGCCCATCCTTAAGACAAACAGCCTGAATATCTGAAAGACGACGTAACCTGTACGTTTACCCGTAAAGCTCGGGCCACATCCCAGGACACGTCCCCAACTGCGAGATCCTGGAAAGATGGACCCACAAGTGACTGTTTTACGTGAGACCCCGAAACAACCTGAGGAAGGAAATCTGCTCTTGTACGGAGTTCTGCCCTATCCTCATGAAAAATGTAAAAAGGGGCCTTTTACACGATAAGGCTCCCAACCCAGAAACCCGCCCGGCCGAAGCTAAGGCAAGCAGTAATGCGAACATCCAAGAGTAGATATGTCAGGACCGTTCTTCCTATAGGCTCAAAAGTTGGTGGTCACAAAAATTCCAACACCAAATTTACATCCCAAGGTGCAGTGGGAGGACGAAAAAGGGGGGTGGATCCTCTGAACACCCTGTAAAAAGGTTTGAACCTCTGGCAAGGATGCTAACCGTTCTTGAAATAGGATGGAGAGAACCGAAAACTTGAGCCTTCAGATAGCCCAGCCTCAGTCCTACCTCCAGACCGGCCGAAAGGAAAAGTAGAAGTCTGGAAAAGTGGAAGTTCGTCGAATTCCACCCACATTCTTGACACCAGTCCATGGTTTCAATAGCCACGCCGTTAAACGTAACCTGTTCAGGTCTGGGTGTTGGAACGGTCCCTGAGATAGCAGGTCCTCTCTCTGAGGTATCCGTCAAGGATCTTCCGCTAGTAACCCTCGCAGGTTTGAGTACCAACTCCTGCGGGGCCAATCTGGTGCGGTTAGAACCGACCACACTCGCTCTCGTTTTAACGTCTTCAGAAAACCTGGGTACGAGTTGGAAAAGTGGAAAAATGTAAAACCTTCCTGTAACACCAAGGAAGTGTGAATGCGTCAACTCCATGTGCTGCTGGATCTTTTGTCCTGGACACATATCTGGGCAGCAGATTGTATTGTCGTACGCCATTAGGTCGACTTTAGGTAGACCCCATCTCTTCACCACCATGTATAAAAAATAAAATTCAGTGGATGTAGGCACCACTGTTATGCATGTCCTGGTGATTGAGATAATCTGCTTCCTAGTACTCCACACCTTGAATGAACTCTGCAGAGAAGATGATGTTTCGCTTTTCTGTCCACAACAAGATCTGTGTGGCTTCTTTTAACGCCACCCTGCACCGTGTTCCACCTTGACGGTTTATGCATGTCGTCGTCGTGACCTTGACCGACTGCATCCTTATGTGTTGGCCCATGACTTGGTCTTCGGCTAAGAAAAGTGCATTTTAAACTACTCTTAGTTCGAGAATGTTTACGGGTAAGTCTGCTCTCCAGTAGCAATCTCTAAGACGGCACCCCAACCTCTGAGACTGGCGTCTGTTGTCAGGATCCTCCAATCCCAAATGCAGAATCTCTTGCCTTGGAAGTCGTATTCTTTGATGTGGAAGCCAGTGCAACCCTGCTCCCTGAGCAATGAGGTTCATCTGTAATGGTCGGGAATAAAGTCTGTCGTACAGGAGAGCTTAGACAGACGTCACCATCATCCCGAGAAGTTGCACCCAGAGGTGTAGAGAAACCGTTTGTGACCTCAGTACCGGAGCCACTAATCTCTATAGGTCCTGGACCTTATTCTCTGGTAGGAATACGCTTAATTGTACCGTGTCCAAGATGAGACCGAGGAATTGAATCCGTTGAGTTGGCATGAGGTAGGATTTCTGGAAATCCACAATTCATCCATGTTGAATGAGAAATTGATGAG
This sequence comes from Pseudophryne corroboree, assembly GCF_028390025.1. Taxonomy (NCBI): domain Eukaryota; kingdom Metazoa; phylum Chordata; class Amphibia; order Anura; family Myobatrachidae; genus Pseudophryne; species Pseudophryne corroboree. The sequence goes on from NW_026970447.1 coordinate 13,426, forward strand.
ATGTCTGAACATCCTTGATCAACTGTTCCCGAGAGGATGCCTTGATTAGTACATCGTCTAGATAAGGACTAAACGTAACCCTCAATAGTCCCGATTCTGCAACCATGATTGCCATGATCTTCGTACAGAGTCTTGGGGCCGATGATAGACTGAACGGCAAGGCCCTGAATTGGTAGGGATCCGTCACCCGTGCGACCCTTATGTAAGCCTGGTGAAGGGCCTGGATTGGGATATGCAGCCTTTATGTCCATGGATACCATGAACTCGTCTTGTTCTAAGCCTGCAATGACCGACTGGAGTGGTTCTATCTGGAATCTGTAGACCCTTAGAAACTGGTCTAAAACTTTTAAATAGAGTATCGGCCTGACCTTTTTGTACATGCTTTTTGTACTATGATAGGTATTGACAATCTCTCACTGCTGCAACTTTGACATCCACCCATTACATGCTTTTTGTACTATGATAGGTATTGACCATTTTGTCTTTTGCTAGTTGTTTCTGGGCCAGACTATAGTCTGTTCTCACTATGTATTAGTGGGGGTATAGTGATTTGTTCACACCTTGATGCAACCTCTTGCTGTGGGTGGAGTTTTCAGAGGGTGGGGGCTGCTATCAATTAACCCTGCATCCATGTCTGCATAGTTATTTAACTAGTATTGATCAAGGCTGCCAGCATCTTAGGCTGCCAGCATTTTAGTTGCTAAGTATGTTAGTACAAAGTATGATGATATAATCTATGGAGATATACGGAGATGCACAGGAGAGAAACAGAAGGACAGCAAACTATCTCCCCCGTCTCCACAAAAGAACTACAACCAACAGACTACAGTGAGTTACCTATACCACTACCAGTAATGCCTGCAGCCTGCACAGCCTGAACACTGAACAACCTCTCTGATTAAGTAGCCGCACTACTGCTTTCACACATTGCTCACACTCTCATTTACACAATCTACAACCACTGTGTATCCATCTCAGCCTTTCCGTTCCTAACATTATTTATACAAATACTGTTTGCACTGTCTTTTGCTTACATTACACCCCACATTCTCCTTGTTCATTCTATATTACACCCACACCATTCTATTCCTCTGAACACTACTGTACCAAATTATGGCTCCTCGATCCTGTCACATACCAATCCTCACTGCCAGGTCTCACCCCCCAAATTCAAAATCACCCACAAACACTCAGAACCGAGCCAACATTATTCCCATCTCCCCTGTCCCCTCCCTTCCTTTCTCCTGTGCACTCTGGAATGCTAGATCAATCTGCAACAAGCTGCCAACTATCCATGACCTCTTTATCTCCCACTCTTTTCACCTTCTCGCCATCACTGAAACCTGGCTCTCCTCCATTGACACCACCTCCCCTGCTGCCCTCTCCTACGGAGGCCTCTCCTTCACCCACACAGTCAGAACTGATGGTCGCCAGGGTGGAGGCGTGGGCGTCCTTCTCTCCCCTAACTGCACCTTTCGTGTCATCCCTCCTGAGCCCTCTCTCATCTTCTCCACCTTTAAGGTCCACACTGTCCGCCTCTTCTACCCCATTCACCTCCTTGTGGCAGTGATCTACCGCCCTCCTGGCCACTGTTCACCTTTCCTTGACAACCTTGCTGCCTGGCTTCCCCACTTTCTCTCCTCTGACCTCCCCTCTGTCATCCTCGGAGACTTTAACATCCCTATTGACATCACTAATGCCGCTTCCACTAATCTTCTCGCCCTTTCCACCTCCTTTGGACTTTCTCAATGGACCTCCACCGCTACTCACAATCTCGGCCACTCCCTCGACCTTGTCTTCACCCACCGATGTGATCTCTCTGATTTCTCAAACTCTCCCTTCCCTCTCTCTGACCACCATCTGCTTTCTTTCACCCTCTCATCCTCCCTCCTCCTCTCCACGCCCAGACCCACCACCACCAGACGCAATCTTGGGTCTCTCAACCCCACTTTCATGTCCTCCCTCGAGACTTGCCTCACTCCTCTTTCCACTATGACTTGTCCCAACCAGGCAGCCACCTTCTATAACTCTTCCCTAACCACTGCTCTCGACTCTGTGGCCCCCCTCTCCTCTGTCCCCCTCCGCCGCTCCAAACCCCAACCCTGGCACACCAAACTAACACGTTTCTTACAAAAATGCTCACGCTCCGCTGAACGCTCCTGGAGGAGATCTCACTCTCTGGCGGACTTCCTCCATTTCAAGTTTATTCTCTCCTCCTACAGCTCTGCTCTTTCCCTCGCCAAGCAATTCTTTTTCCAAGCACTCATCTCTTCTCAGTCCTCCTGTCCACGCCGTCTCTTTGAAACTTTCAACACTCTCCTTCGCCCCCCTCCTCCTCCCCTCCCATCCTCCCTCACTGCCACTGACTTTGCCTCCTTCTTCATCTCCAAAATTGAGGATATCCGAACCGACATCTCCCGCCGTCACCCCTCTGCTACCCCCCTACCCCCTCTATCCCTCCCCTCCACCTATCCCACCCTGTCCTCCTTCCATCCGACTTCAGAAAAGGAAGTCCACTCCCTCATCTTATCCTCCCCCCCCACCACCTGCCCCCTGGACCCCCTCCCCTCCCGTCTTCTCCGCTCCCTCTCCCCCACTGCCTGCTCCCGCCTTGCTCACCTCTTTAACCTGTCCCTCTCCACCGGCATCTTCCCCTCACCATTCAAACATGCTCTGGTCTCACCTATTCTCAAAAAACCCAACCTCGACCCCTCATCACCCACTAACTACCGCCCCATCTCTCTTCTCCCTTTCGCCTCCAAATTACTTGAACGACTAGTCTACAACCGTCTCACAAGCTACCTCTCTTACAACTCCATCCTCGATCCACTACAATCTGGCTTTCGCCCACTCCACTCAACTGAGACTGCCCTGGTGAAAGTCACCAATGACCTGCTTTCGGCCAAATCCAGGGGCCACTTCTCTCTGCTCATCCTTCTGGACCTCTCTGCTGCCTTTGATACCGTAGATCAACCTCTCCTCCTCGGCACACTCCAAAACGCTGGCCTCTCTAGCACCGTCCTTGACTAGTTTTCTTCTTACCTCACTAACCGCTCCTTCTCTGTATCTGCCTCAAGCACCACCTCACACCCTTCCATCCTTCCTGTTGGTGTCCCTCAGGGTTCTGTCCTTGGACCCCTTCTGTTCTCCCTGTATACCTCTTCCCTGGGTGCGCTCATTAACTCATTTGGCCTTCAATACCACCTCTACGCTGATGACACACAACTCTACCTCTCATCTCCTGATCTGTCCCCCTCTGTCCTCTCTCAGGTTTCGAGCTGCCTCTCTGCAATCTCCTCCTGGATGTCTGAACGCTCTCTAAAGCTCAACATGGACAAAACGGAACTCATCATCTTCCCCCCATCCAGAGCAACACCCCCGACCAATATCTCCATCATTGTTGACAACATCACCATCTCCCCCATTCCCCAACTCCGCTGCCTGGGCGTCACTCTCGACTCCTCCCTCTCCTTTGCACCCCACATCCAATCTCTGGCACAATCCTGTCGTTTCCAGCTACGCAACATTGCTCGTATCAGGCCATATCTCTCCCAGAGTGCAACTAAACTCATCATCCACTCACTGGTAATCTCACGACTTGACTACTGCAATGTCCTCCTCACTGGCCTCGCTTGCGCCCATCTTGCTCCCCTCCATTCTGTCCTGAACTCCGCAGCTAGGCTTATCTTCCCCTCACGCCGCACCACATCTGCCACTCCCCTTCAACAAAGTCTACACTGGCTCCCATTCCCCTACAGAATCCTCTTCAAACTCCTCACCCTTACATACAAGGCCATCTCTATCTCCATTGCTCCCTACATCTCCAACCTCCTTTCCCTTCATACTCCCTCCCGCCCCCTACGGTCGACTAATGACCGTCGCCTCTCCACCGCCCTGGTTACTGCTTCCCATGCACGAGTTCAGGATTTTGCCCGTGCTGCACCCCTTCAATGGAACGCACTCCCCCGCTCCATTAGACTCTCCCCAACCTTGCAAAGCTTTAAACGGGCACTAAAAACCCACCTATTCATCAAAGCGTACCCTTCTGATGCATAACCCAGAGCTGAAGCCGCGCCTCCACCCCCCCTGCCTCATGCCGTGAACATCTCCGCTTTGCTTGCATACTGCCATCAGGCTACCTTCCACTTGCCTGCACCTCTTGTCATCTGTCTGTTGCCCCTCCCTAATAGATTGTTAGCTCTTCAGAGCAGGGCCCTCTTTCCTCTTGTTATCTAAGCCCTCGTCTCAGCATATTTCACTCACAGCTCTCCCCTACTCAACGACCATCTTTATCCTGCTGGTAAAGGCTCATCTCCATCTATAACCACCAGCCTCTAGTAGTACGATGATCACACCATCAATACTTACATCTTAGCTGTATTATGTATGAGAATGTGTGCTGCTCTGTTACCTGTACTCTATTTCTGTTATTTATTTACTGTAATGCAATGTTTTGTCTCCTGTACTGTCCTTTGTACGGCGCTGCGAAACACATGTGGCGCCTTATAAATAAAATGTAATAATAATAATGACCGTCCCATCTGGCTTTGGCATGACAAAAAATTGGAATAGAGACCCGTACCTCTCAGAGGCGGGAAACGGAATAATGACCTCTGACCGCAGCAATGTTTGATGCAGGCAGTCGTGCTTTTGCTTACTGAGGGCACAGAGGCAATCCTTGTAAAAAAAACAACAACTGACTGTGAGGCCTCTGTGGGAAAACACGGGTTGTACCCCTGGGAGATTAGGTAATTTATCCAAAGTTCTGGTGCGGTGTTGGCCCAGATGTTCCGAAACCGTCCAGATGTGCACCATCAAGGGGGATCTCAGGTGAGCCGGGAGACCGTCCTGCCCTGGTCTCGTCAGCAGGTTTATCTTTTTGGCTGCTGTCTGTGAGCGGCCTCTATCTCTGCCCCCACGTACTTGTGTACCGAAGCCTCTTCCTCTGGCTCGCAAGGACGGCGATCTAAATGAATTAAACGCTGTTCCCGAATAACCTCTCCTAACTTGTGGAGTGGCTCTTGTATAAGTAGTAGGCAGAAAAGAGGACTTCCCTGCTGTAGCTTGCAAAATCCACTTGTCCAACTCTGGACCTAAAAGTATCTCACCCCCAAAGGGGATGGATTCTACCGCCCTCTTGGTGTCAGTCTTCTCACCATTCTCCGTCCGTCTAGCCGATTATGGCTGATGCAGAGACGCGCGATGCTAGCCTGCGAATATCTTTAGAGGCTTGACGCAAGTATGAAGCGGATTCTTGAATGTGTTCCGCAAGTTGGGTAATTTCTGCCAAGCAATTTTTTTCTTCAATAGCCTGTACAATATGTGCAGACCATGTGCCCCTGGCCATGGTAACCCAAGCGTAGACGACAGTAGTTCTCAGTTTCTGCTACAAAAATTTACTTTAAAGCTGTGTCAACCTCGTGAAGTCGTTACATTAGGTAACAGTAAGATTGTCATCTTTGACAACCTTCCTAGGGAAACGTCCACTACCGGTGGAGTCTCCCACTTATCCATTACACCACTAGGTGGGGGATAAGGTACTTGAAACACTGTTCAAAAATTGAAAACGTTTGTCAGGCTGTCTCCATTTAGCCTCCTCCATTTGAGATTGGAGGGATTTAAAAATAGGAAACGCTGCTGAACGCGGTTTGTGGGATTCGAACCATTTGAATTCTTCTGGCTCCTTTTACTTCTGCTACCTTAAAGTTTAGGATCGCCTTCACCGCTTCGCTTAAAGAATCAATACCTGAAATTGCTGTGTCCTCTTCTGGAAAATCGGCAGCTAGGTTAGATTCAATGAACTCATCTCCTCTATCAATGAGAAGACCCTTTACTCCTCTGCTTCTGGTACAAGAGGATTAGGCCTTTTAACTGCCCTGCATACATTTGTTACGGCTTGTGCGGGCGGCGTTAACCTGATGAGAACGTGTTCCATCGTCTTTGAGAATCCTGCAGCCTTTGATTGTTGCGTGCGGGAGTCCGCCATCTCATTGGAGATTTTATCTGCAAGGTTATTTTTCCATGACCTAGCCGGAGCACTGCTCTCAGGTGGAATGTCCTTGTCTAAGCAGGAATCGCACACCTCGGAGCTGCCATCCGCATGCTCATTCCGTTACATGCAAACATAAAAGGTCTTGGATGTCTTGGTTGGTGTTTTAGACATGTTGACCAAACCCCTTACCAGACCGCGTCGCAGCGCTTTCACCCTTTAAACTAGGAAGAGAAAGACTGGAATATATGACGGAAGCAAAAGGTATTGAGTTGCCTGGCTGGAAATATCTCTATATTGTAGAGAAGAAAATATAAATAAAAAATAAATTAAAAATATTTAATTTCTTTTGTCTTTACACCAGCCGACTTGCAACCGCCTCACACCCAACTGTACGTCAGCTACGGTGTTAGAGTTGGCTTCACTTGCTTCTACGTATTTTCTGTAGGCTCTTTGTAATAGAGTTCCTTTGAAAAGACCTCCATAATCCCATTATATTCTTCAGGAGATTCTCATATCACATTTCACCAGCAGGGTGCGCTGTGTTACTATTAATCTATAATAGGGGGAGGTGCACTCCATGCTTGTATGATTTTTAACATGGCCGACAATTAAAAATTTTGGACACTTTATTTAGAAGGAGGATCTTCCACTGGTGAGCCCCCCTGCTTACACTCTATGGCCGTGTCTTCACGCGGCTGAGGAATTCTCCTCAGCTTCGTGCTCACTGTAGCGTCTCCTCCCCGCCTCCGGCAGCAAAGGTTAAGTGCTCCACAGCGCGGTAATACAAATCTCCCGCTGGCCGTCGTGCGCCGGGACCGCTCTCACAGCTCCCGTAGCGGCGTCTTTCTCTGCTGGCAGGGAAGACTTAAAGTGCGCTATCTACTGTGCGCTCCCCGCTGGCCTCCCCCACACGCGGCTGAAGGATCTCCTCAACCGCGCAGCACTATGTTTTAGACGGCATGCACCGGGAACGCTCTCCTCCTCTCCCCGGGCCCCGTAGCGGCACCTGCTGACAGGGGATCCCGCCCCACACTGACCGCTGTCCGGCGCGCCTGCAATAAAACAACCAGTACTCACAGTTGTATGTTGAGAGAGATGCAGACCCCTTTAGAAGGAATCCTTGTCTCTCAATCCTGAACCTTGTCCTCCTTTTTATTAGGGGGACGCAGCTTTCACTTCTGGTAAAGCCTGCACCCCCTTTGATTTAGGTGGGATAGGGCATTTACCATCTTGTCTTTTAAGACCTGCACCCTCCCTTTAGTTAGGAGGGATTGGGCCAGTCATAAAGGATTAAAAATAAATAAATACATAAACAAAACTTCATGGAGCAGGAGCTCTCTTCAGTGCCTGTTACCTCCTCGGCACAATTTTCTAAACTGAGGGAGGAGGGATGTGAAGGGGGAGGAACCGGCTGTGCAGGCAATGCTAATTTTAGATTGTACCACACCTCCGGTTGCAAGCTTCACACCCCTATTGTATAGGACTCCACTGTCCCCTAGTGGATGAAAGAGAAATTTATTTTTCTTTTTTACCCTGTGCTTGCTTGGCGACACCAGGAAAGGAAGAAATCTCTGGCTCATAACATTCTTCAAAACATATAGGTCGAGCAATCAGATGCTTCTTCCGTCTCCTACCAGAGTGCCCCGGCATATAAGAAACCTTATCAGTTTCGGAATCTGAGAGCAGACCATAGATTGGTTGCATTCCCCTAGGTACCGAAACTTTAGAAGATGACAGAAAAGCACATCCTGTAGTCAAAGCAATGGGCTGAGACTCTTTCTGAACCCCACCCGGGGCAGTGACTTTCTGAACCCCACCCGGGGCAGTGACTTTCTGAACCCCACCCGGGGCAGTGACTTTCTGAACCCCACCCGGGGCAGTGACTTTCTGAACCCCACCCGGGGCAGTGACTTTCTGAACCCCACCCGGGGCAGTGGCCTTCGGGAACCCCGCTGGGGCAGTGGCCTTCGGGAACCCCGCTGGGGCAGTGGCCTTCGGGAACCCCGCTGGGGCAGTGGCCTTCGGGAACCCCGCTGGGGCAGTGGCCTTCGGGAACCCCGCTGCGTCAGTGGCCTTCGGGAACCCCGCTGCGGTCAGCACCTCGGATTCTTTTACTGGGACCGGGCCGTCGGTTCCAGTAAAAACTTCTCTCGGGACTATGACTTCCGGGACTTTTGCTGAAGCTATAACCTTCAGAACCTCCACTAACGCTATGCCTCTTAAGTGCTTTCCTGGGGAAGCGACCTCTAGACCCTTCTTAGGGGCTGCGTCTCTCGAGACCCCACTTGGGGATATTACTTCAAAGATCCCTTCTGGAGTTTTGCTTCTCGAGTTCCCTTCTGGAACTATGGTTTTAGATACCCTTTCTGGGGTTGCTCTTTTCAAGTCCTTACCTGGGGTAACAGCTTCTGAGACCCCTTCTGGTATTGACACCTGAGCTATAATATTCGATGTCCCTCTATAACCTAGAGCACCGGGTACTCTGGGCACCGGCACGGCTCCAGGACACTGGGCACGGCTCCAGGACTCTGGGCACCGGGCGCGGCTCCAGGACTCTGGGCACCGGGCGCGGCTCCAGGACTCTGGGCACCGGGCGCGGCTCCAGGACTCTGGGCACCGGGCGCGGCTCCAGGACTCTGGGCACCGGGCGCGGCTCCAGGACTCTGGGCACCGGGCGCGGCTCCAGGACTCTGGGCACCGGGCGCGGCTCCAGGACTCTGGGCACCGGGCGCGGCTCCAGGACTCTGGGCACCGGGCGCGGCTCCAGGACTCTGGGCACCGGGCGCGGCTCCAGGACTCTGGGCACCGGGCGCGGCTCCAGGACTCTGGGCACCGGGCGCGGCTCCAGGACTCTGGGCACCGGGCGCGGCTCCAGGACTCTGGGCACCGGGCGCGGCTCCAGGACTCTGGGCACCGGGCGCGGCTCCAGGACTCTGGGCACCGGGCGCGGCTCCAGGACTCTGGGCACCGGGCGCGGCTCCAGGACTCTGGGCACCGGGCGCGGCTCCAGGACTCTGGGCACCGGGCGCGGCTCCAGGACTCTGGGCACCGGGCGCGGCTCCAGGACTCTGGGCACCGGGCGCGGCTCCAGGACTCTGGGCACCGGGCGCGGCTCCAGGACTCTGGGCACCGGGCGCGGCTCCAGGACTCTGGGCACCGGGCACGGCTCCAGGGCACTGGGCACGGCTCCAGGACTCTGGGCATTGGGCACGGCTCCAGGACTCTGGGCATTGGGCCCGGCTCCAGGACTCTGGGCATTGGGCCCGGCTCCAGGACTCTGGGCATTGGGCCCGGCTCCAGGACTCTGGGCATTGGGCCCGGCTCCAGGACTCTGGGCACGGCTCCAGGACTCTGGGCACGGCTCCAGGGCACTGGGCACGGCTCCAGGACTCTGGGCATTGGGCCCGGCTCCAGGACTCTGGGCATTGGGCCCGGCTCCAGGACTCTGGGCATTGGGCCCGGCTCCAGGACTCTGGGCATCGGGCCCGGCTCCAGGGGTTTGCAACTCTGCTTCCACAGGAAAATCAAGAGAGGAGAGAAACATTCTCCTTTTGGTTCCTGAATCTATAATGGGGCTCCCTAGCCCAAAAACCCCAATTATAGGATAGAGAGCTTTTTAGTGTGGGTTGTGTGACAAGCACCTCTGCCACAGTTGACAGGAGTAGGTCATGTATCATGACTCAACTTGGCCAGAGGACATGACTTGTCGCCACACTTTGGCTTGCTCAACTCACAGGTCTGCAAATAGTGGCCTAAACCCCCACAATATAGGCATAAATCTAAGATTCTGCGATGCAGACGCTCCTATTCTGAGAGCCTGGGCCGCGGAAAACTTTTAAACCTTTTCTCTTTAACTAAACCTGATGATTCACTTGTCACCATACTGTGAGCAAGAGTCTCTTTATAGGATGAACTCTCAACAACTTCTGGCAAAGTAAGCAAAATTTTGGTCAGATGGTTTTGCAGTTGCCTTAAGGATTGCTGCAAAACTTCCAGCCGCTCAGGTTTCAAAGCACTGAAAGCAGAGTTCAGGGCTGAGAGAGATGCTTGCAGGGCTTGCATAGTAGGCATAGGAGGATTTCAAAAAAGACAAGACTAGACACGATTGTTGTTAGACACGATTGTTGTTAGACACGACAAGACTAGACTTTTAAACTAGACAAGACTGGATTTTTAAACAGCGGACTGGATTCTGCACACTGAGTTTTAGACAGGGCTGGATTCTAGACTAGCCTGGGCCGTGGAAAACTTTTAAACCTTTTCTCTTTAATTAAACCTGAGGATTCACTTGTCACCATACTGTGAGCAAGAGTCTCTTTATAGGATGAACTCTCAACAACTTCTGGCAATATAAGCAAAAATTTGGTCAGAAGGTTTGCAGTTGCCTTAAGGATTGCTGCAAAACTTCCAGCCACTCAGGTTTCAAAGCACTGAAAGCAGAGTTCAGGGCTGAGAGATGCTTGCAGGGCTTGCATAGGAGGATTTCAAACTAGACAAGACAAGATTGTAAGACAAGATTAGACTGGACTTTTAAACAAGACAAGACTGGGCTGGATTTTTAAACACCGGACTGGATTCTGCACACTGAGTTTTAGACAGGACTGGATTCTAAACACCGGACTGGATTCTGCACACTGAGTTTTAGACAGAACTGGATTTTTGACAAGACTGGATTCTAGACTAGACACTGGACTGGGCCAAAAAAAGTTTAGTTTTTTTTCTTTTTTGTGGTATGGCTGGTGATAATGTTAGGTTCCTGGTGCTCAGAACAAGGGAGATGTTGCGTAGTGAGTCCAGAGCACCAGAACGTGACGTTGAAATAAGGTGTGGTGTGGAAATAGCCACTAGCACCCTACCTCCGTTGTTTTACCCTTGTGGTCAGTTCACGCCTGAGTAACTATGGGTTCTTGGGCCCATGGCAGCCGCATTTGAAGGGCGAATTATGTCTGCCCAACTCCGATGCCCCCAGGCCTTGGTGTGAAACAAGGCGTGAATAGAGACAGGATAATAAAAAGCGGACCTCTAACTAAAACAGAAAGCTAGGGGCTACTAACTACCCTAAAACTAAATATATGTGCGGCACGCCGCCAAAGGAAAAGAACAACAAAGGAAATGTTGTCCACACGACGACACAATACTTTTGCATACCGGCGGTGACAGCATAAGCAGAACCCTCTGCAAAACACCAGTAACTAAATATAACTAAAGAATACTGCGGCCTAGGCCGACGGATGCAGCAAAGCCGCTACTCACGGAACCGGTACAAATACTGGCAAACGGACAGGAACCCCCAATGTAGCCGACACAGACTCTCAGAACTGGAGAACAGGCAGAGTCCCAAACGACAGACTGGTGGACAACAAGAAGCCAGATATTCGACCAGGCACAGACAAAGCCACAGGACTTCTGGACAGGAATGCTTCATGGCAGGACACGGAATCAGACACAGGAACTGACACTGGAAGCAGCTAGACAGACACTGCTAGACAGGAGCTCAGGAACTGGCAGGGACTAGCTCAGAACTCTGGAACCCTGGAAATATCACCAGCGTCTGTGAATTGCACTGAGCCAAAATATAACAGA